>NW_023270503.1:2473697-2485680 GCF_011800145.1 Mirounga leonina
CCTCCCTTCCTTCCTTCTTTCCCACCTTCTTTCCTTCCTCCCTTCCCTTTTTCCCCTCTCTCTGTCTTTAAAAACCTTTCTTTCATTGGTTCAGCGGAGCATCTCTCTACTTGCTAGATATTGGGATGCTGTTCAATTCATGAATAGATTGATAAGGCCAATTAGATCTTCAAATTTATTCAGTTGGAGTTTTGTTATTTAACAAGTGAAAATCAGGAAGTGGTTGGAGTGGGTAATAAAAGGAGGAAAGATAAAGAACAGACTTGCTCTTAACAGCTGCAAAGAAAGCCTGGGGCAAGAGTAGAAATGGAGGCCCACGTACCCTATGTCTAAATATTAAGAGTTATAAATTAAATTGACACACTGTGAAATAAAAGATGTACTATTTCCCACCTTGACAAACAGACCTTCATAACAATCTGGAAGGCTAGATTTTAATTTAAAATTTCAGTACCTTTGAAATTCTGCACCTAGCCCAGGGCCTGCCACCCCTCTTCCCATTCCCAGCTCCATCCTGCACTGACAAGGTCCTTGAATGAATAGGTCCAGACACCTCAGTCTGCCTATCGAGTTGCCATCTATGCTGTCCTTGGCCCAGGGCTACTTGGGAGGATAGGCTCAGGAAAGAGGCCCAGACAGGCCCTACACAGGGGCTGGGGTCATTTGGGCAATAAAATCCAAGACCCGCCGAGACTCAGATTGTGGGTTAAAGGATGGGGGAGAGGGACTAGGAGAGCAGGACCACTCGATTCCACAGATTTCCTGTCCCTTAGGAGGGAGGGAGCTGGAGGAGAGTCAGAGCGGGGTCCTGTGAAGCACAAGACCCAGGGCAGGGTCTCCCTTTGCCCAAGTCTAAGGCTGGTGCTGCTGAGGTATGGAAACTGCCTGGTGGCCTTGGGAAAGAAACTGAGCATGGAGACAGTAGGCAGGACAGACCAGGGAGCAGGAACCATAGCCCAGCCAGCTGCAGGGACACAGGCTGAGCAGGTAGCAGGATGGGGTAAAGTCACAAGTTCTCCAAGGCATGCCCACGTCAAGCGCTGGCCAAAGGGAAACTTGATCCTTATAAAGAAACCTCAGCTTTTACCTGCTCAAAACAATACCAGCCACTGAGACCACAAGGAGAAAGTATAAACAAGGAAGCTGTAACAATTATAAAAACACTGTCAGCTCTTCTGTCGGTCAGTGAATATCATGGTAAAATCGATGGCTCTCCTGCAAGGGATATAGAGCTAGGAAAGTGGGTTTTGTCACCAGCAAGACTCCAAAACCTGACCTTTACTGCCCACCTGCGTGTACCCATTCACTGTTGTTTCCTTAAGTTCTTCTTTCCAGTTTTTTTTTTTTTTTTGCGAGCGAGAGAACGAGAGACAGAGAGCATGAGAGGAGGAGGGTCAGAGGGAGAAGCAGACTCCCTGCCGAGCAGGGAGCCCCATGCGGGACTCGATCCCGGGACTCCAGGATCGTGCCCTGAGCCGAAGGCAGTCGCTTAACCGACTGAGCCACCCAGGCGCCCTCCAGCTTTTTTTTTATAAGTAAACTCTACCCTCAACGTGGGGCTAGAACCCACAACCCCAAGATCAAGACATGCAGGCACTACTGACTGAGCCCGCCAGGCACCATATTTCCAGCTTATCTTTTAACTCAGGCAAAAGATCCCACAGGCATAGCATCCTGTGATAGAAACCGAAACTACCCTCTAAGCAATAAGGACCGCCCTGACCACCCAGACCAGTTTGAGCTCAACCAAAGACTCACAGCTGTGCAGAAAGACCTAGTATGAGAGTTATCTCTACCCTCATTATAATGCTAAAATCTGATGCTGAAATCTCCACCCAAGGAGGAGCTGAAACTCATTAACGTAACATACAATGTACGCACGCTTAGGCGCATTTCCTTAAGACCCAGATGTGACCTTATGCCCACCTCTACATACAATGACAAAACTCCTCTTTCTGAATATTGATCCTAACCCTAAATAAAAGAGACCCATTCACCCCTGCTCAGGGAGTCACAGCATTGCAAGTCATAGCTTTGGAAGTTATTCCTCATGGTCTCCTTATTTGCTGCAAATAAAATTTCCTTTGTCTGAAACTCCACCTGGTGTAGTCTCTACCTGGAACTCACCAAGGAGGGAACTCACATTAGTTCAGTTGCAATTTCAGGCCTGACTTGGTGGCCAATTAACACAGAGAGATTGAGCAAGTCACTTCGCAAGAGATTTTTCTGATTATTCAAAAATGCATTCTGGGGGCCTGGGTGGCTCAGTCAACTAAGTGTCTGCCTTCCGACTCAGGTCATGATCCCAGGACCCTGGGATCAAGTCCCACATCGGGTTCCCTGCTCAGCGTGGGGTCAGCTTCTCCCTCTCCCTCTCCCCCTCCCCCCTGCTTATGCTCTCTCTCACTCACTCTATCAAATAAATAAATATTTTTAAAAAACAAAAAATGCAAACCCCCAAATCCCAAAAATGCATTCCTGGGGTCCTGGGTGGCTCAGTCAGTTAGGTGTCCAACTCTTGATTTCAGCTCAGGTCATGATCTCAGGGTCCTGGGATCAAGCTCTGAGTTGAGCCCGGTGTCAGGATCTGTGGTCAGCTGGGAGTCCGCTTAGATTCTCTCTCTCTCCCTCTGCCCCTCCCCCCACTTGTGCTCTTCTCTCTCAAATAAAATAAATAAATATATAAATCTTAAAAAAAAAAAAACGGGGGTGGGGGGCGTCTGGGTGGCTCAGTCAGTTAAGTGTCCAACTCTTGATTTTGGCTCAGGTCATGATCCTGGTCATGGTCATGGGATGGAGCCTGGCATTGAGCTCTCCACTCTGCAGGGAATCTGTCTGTCCCTCTTCCTCTGCTCCTCCCCCACTCACACTCTCTCTCTGTCTCTCAAATAAATGAATAAATAAAATCTTTTTAAAAAATGTATTCCTGGGGCACCTGGGTGGCTCAGTCGTTAAGCATCTGCCTTCAGCTCAGGTCCTGATCCCAGGGTCCTGGGATGGAGCCCCGCATCGGGCTCCCTGCTCCGCGGGAAGCCTGCTTCTCCCTCTCCCGCTTCCCCTGCTTGTGTTCCCTCTCTCGCTGTGTCTCTCTCTGTCAAATAAATAAATAAAATCTTTAAAAAAAAAATGTATTCCTGGGGCGCCTGAGTGGCTCAGTCATTAGGCGTCTGCCTTCGGCTCGGGTCATGATCCTGCGGCCCTGGGATCGAGCCCCACGTCGGGCTCCCTGCTTTGCAGGGGGCCTGCTTCTCCCTCTCCCACTCCCCTTCCTTGTGTTCCCTCTCTCGCTGTCTTTCTCTCTGTGTCAAATAAATAAATAAAATCTTTTTTTTTAAAGATTTTATTTATTTATTTGAGAGAGAGAGAGAGAATGAGAGAGAGAGCACATGAGAGGAGGGAGGATCAGAGGGAGAAGCAGACTCCTTGCCAAGCAAGGAGCCTGATGCGGGACTCGATCCAGGGACTACAAGGATCATGACCCGAGCCGAAGGCAGTCACTTAACCAACTGAGCCACCCAGGCCCCCAAATAAATAAAATCTTAAAAAAAAAAATGTATTCCTTTGCTGAGTGTGAATTTTCTCTTTCAAAGCTGACTGGCTGGCTCAGCATAACCTCAATGAAATCAGGAATAGAAATGTGGTCAAGGGGTGCCTGGGTGGCTCAGTCGTTAGGCATCTGCCTTCAGCTCGGGTCATGATCCCAGGGTTCTGGGATCGAGCCCCGCATTGAGCTCCCTGCTCAGCGGGGAGCCTGCTTCTCCCTCTCCCACTCCCCCTGCTGTGTTCCCTCTCTGGCTGTGTCTCTCTCTGTCAAATAAATAAATAAAATCTTTGGTCAAGCCATCTCCTGGCAGATGAGCACCCAGGCAAGGAGGACCATCTGAGAGGGAAGCCATGCCAGCCTTTCTTGGAAAGGGAGAGAAGACAGCCTTTCCAAGCACCTGTCTGCAAGCACCAGGGTGAGTAGGGCAGTGTACCTGGAAAGCAAACCCTGACATCTTGTCTAGCAGGTGATCATTTGCACAAAGGATCTCTGTCATTTACATTTCACTTAGCTCCTAGGGATAAAAGCAGACAGGCAAGGGGCAGATACCAAGCACTCACCGTGTATAGGGTTGTGCTGGACAATATTGAGAGCTTGCCAGTGTCTGAGAGGACTGAGGACACACATACTGAATAACAGAAGGGTCCCTTAGAGAGTAACGTGTCCACGCATGCCTGTGTGTGGATCAATACTAATGACTGTCATTACTGAGTAAAAGAGTGCCAAACTTGATAGATTTGATGCAATCACCATCAAAATCCCAGCAGGCTATCTTGAAGAAATAGACAAGATGATTTGAAAATGTATATGGAAAAGCAAAGGCTCTAGAATAGTCAGTCTTCAAAATGAATAGAGCTGGAGGACATACACTACCTGATACCAACATTTGCTATAAAGCTTACAATAACCAGAGGGGCACTTGGGTGGCTCAGTCCGTTAAGCGGCTGCCTTTAGCTCAGGTCGTGATCTCAGGGTCCTGGGATCGAACCCTGCATCAGGCTCCATGCTCAGCAGGAGTCTGCTTCTTCCTCTCCCTCTGCCCCTCCTCTCCCCCACTTGTGGCTCTCTCTCTCTCTCTCTCAAATAAATAAAATAAGATAAAATAAAATTTAAAAAAAGCTTACAATAACCAGGACAGTGTGGTATCAGTGGAAGGAGAGACAAATAGATTGACAGAACAGAATAGAATCCAGAAATGGATTCATACATATACAGTTAGTTGATTTTCCAAAAATTGCCAAGTCAGGTCAATGGGGAAAGGAATGTCTCTTCAATGAAAATTGCTGAAACAACTGGAAATCGATTTGGAAAAAAATGAATCTTGACTCTTATTTGACCTTATTCACAACATTAATTTGAGGTGGATCATGGACCTAACCTTAAACCCCAGGCCCATAAAGCTTCTTGACGAAAACAGAAGACTGTCCTTGAGCAGGATACAAAAGGGAAGAAAAACCCTGCTAAAATGGCTTCATCAGAATTTAAAATGTCTGCTTATCAAGAGCACTATTAAGAAAATAACTGACAAGCTGCAGACCTGGAAAAATATCTTTGCAGCCATAAAACTGGGAAAGGATGTATATTCAAGACATGTAAAGAGCTCTTACAAATTGGCACTAAAAATAAAAACATTCCAATTACAAAATGGGAAAAGACTTCCAACAGACACCTCACAAAGTAAGATATACAAATGGCCAATAAGCAGTCAAAAAAGCCCTCAACATCATTAGTCCTCAGGGAAATGGCCGGTATAAGAACAGGGAAACATGACTTCATACATACTAAAATGGCTAAAAAACCCCTGGTGTTCCAGTAACCTATTGCTGCGTATCTTGTCACCCCAAAACTTAGAAATGTCAACCATTATAATCATTTTATTATCTCTTACAATTTCTTTGGGTCAGGAACTCTGGAAGGGCTTGGCTGGGTGAGACTGGCCTGGGGGTGGGGGAGTGGTCTCTCCTGCTGTTGCAGTCAGACTATGGCTGGATGTGGAAAGTCGGGGACTGGAGCAGCTGGGGCCTCTCGCTCTCTCTCCCTTCACACAGTTTTATGGTCTTTCCATGTGGTCTTGTTTGGGCTTCTTCACAGCATGGCAGCCTCCAGGTACTCAGACTTCCTTCCAGGGAGCTCAGGTCTCCAAGGCTAACAAGGATGCTGTTGCATTACGTTTTATGAACTAGTTAAGAAGGGACAGCATCACTTTCACCACATTCCATGGGTTACAAGTGAGTCAACCAAACCCACCTAGATTGAAGGGGAGTGGAATTAGACTCTGTCTCTTGATGTGGAAGTGGCAAGATTCTAGAAGAGCAAGGGGGGATGAGAGCTATTACTGCAGCCGTTTTTGGAAAATACAACCTGTGGTGGATAAACCCATCATGAAAAAGCAGACAGATCACACCAGGCCTTGTAAGCCACACTAAAGTTCAGTCTTGATAGGTATTGTGATGGGGACAACTGGAGGGCTTTAAGCAAGAGAGTGAAATTAGCCAATTGTCTTTAAAAGTTCGTGGCAGCAGGTGTTGGATAAAGAATTTGCGAGGAGGGTTTGGAAGCAGGGAGACCATTTAGGAGGGGGGTTCAGAAGCTCAAGTGCCGGGCGCCTGGGTGGCTCAGTTGGTTGAGCGGCTGCCTTCGGCTCAGGTCATGATCCCGGAGTCCCGGGATCGAGTCCCGCATCGGGCTCCCTGCTCGGCAGGGAGCCTGCTTCTCCCTCTGACCCTCCCCCCTCTCATGTGCTCTCTCTCTCTCTCATTCTGTCTGTCTCAAATAAATAAAATCTTAAAAAAAAAAAAAGAAGTTCAAGTGCCAGGCATGGCCAGAGTCCCGGCCTGGGTGAGTGTCGGGGAAGGAGGGCCGCCAGGTTTCCGCCTGTCCAGCTATTTTGTTCACTGAGCACCACGGAGAAGCAAGTTTGTTTGAGACGCGTTGGGCTTGAAAGGCCACGGTAGACGAACGAGACTGGAACTCGGGAGATAAAAAATTGAGGGAGACAACCAACAGCATTTTAAAAGGCACAGATGTGGACGTATGTGACAGGCCAAGTTCTGGCAACTCTCCACTCACTCCTCCCGACGCGCCTCGGACTGTGCCAAGTTCTCGCACAGGCTGAACGGCGCGTGCGCACACCTACATCCCCGGGAGGCCCCTGGGCGGCAGCTTCCGGATTGCGCACGCGCGGTGTGCGGCGGTCGCCATGGAGACGCGTGGCGCTGGCCCGGCGCTTAGCTCCTGCGGCCGCGGGCTCGGCGGCGGGGGTCTTGGGCTGTCCCTGACGCGGGTGGCGGCGCGGAGGGCGAATGGACTGCCGCGGTGGAGCGGGGGCGTCGGGGTACGGCGAAGAGGGCGAGGACGACGAGGACGACGAGGAGGAGCGAGAGGGTGGCACTGCGGGCTTTCAGGGCGCCAAGCTGCCCCCCATCGCAGGCAGCGCCTCAGAACCGAACAAACGGAAGGTGAAGAAGAAAAAGAAGAAGAAGACGACCAAGGGGTCCGGCAAGGGGGACGGTAAGACGAGCAGCTAGCGCAGCAGCCTCAGCTCCCCGTACCAGAGTTCCCCAAGCTCACCCATCCCCAGTCCTCAGAGACCCCCATCTGCTTGGGAACCACTTCACACCAGAAGCAGAAACTCGCCAGTCCCAACCAGAGGTCCTCCCGCTCCCCACACGTACCACTTAACGCAACACAGTGAAGACCCAGCCCTCTCCATAAAAACCATACATGTCCACAGAGACCCCAAATCCTGCACAGAGAATTTTCAACATCCATGGAGACCCTCTACCCCACAGAGATCCCCAGCATCCCCAGCATTATTCCCGCAGAGCCTCCCAGCTCCACACAGCAGCTCAGCTTTGCACGGACACCCTCTCAATTTCCTAATCCCTCAGCTAAACCTCAGAATCTTAAATAACCACACTTTCCCCACTGAAACTTCAAGGCCTCCTACAGAGATTCCCTCATCTTCATAGAGACCTTCCCCAAGCCTAAGATGCTAAGACACTGGTGACAAACAGGCACAGAAACACAGGTTTTTGCCTTTTGCTCCATGCGTTAGGGGCACCTGCCCTCTCGATGTTACGCAGACATCCTGTAAATGTATAGAAAGTATCTTTCCTGCACGGGCTGTCTCCCGCCACCCCCCATTCGCCAGGGCCAGCCCTCAACTGCACACACACCATCACACCAGTCACTGCTACATGCTCTTGTAATCCCCAACACCCTCAACAACAGCCCCTTATAGCATTATAACCACCAAATAAAACTAAAGCACAGATACCCCATCCAGCACACGCATTCCCAGGCTACACGTACGTATGGGTACTCGGCTACACACTCATGTGCTTAAACCCCACCAGCCAAACACTGCCTGGACACATGCACTCAGGTTCTCACTCCAGTCTCTCCCATGGACACCTCACGTACATACACACACCAACACCTGCCCTAATCCCACAGAGTGCCTATATCTCACCAAGTTCCTCTCCCAGAACCCCCCAGATTTCTTGACAAAGGCACTGAGCACCCAGTTTATGGAGAGAGTGTGCAACAGTAACATAGAAGGGACCTGCCTGTGAGTGCTACGTTTCCAGTGTCACTTGCGTGGTCCCCTTCTGGGGCTTTGACTGTCAGGGAGGTGGCTCTCACCTCCAGCACGGGTAGTCCTTGGTTCAGGTTTCGGGGCCCTGGCCTGTAGCGTGCAGAGCTGGCACCCCCGGCGAGCTGGAGGCAGAGGGAGTGGCAGTCTTCCTCGTGTCATGCTTGTAGTTTGGGAAAGGGAGCAATGGGAGGGTTATAATGACTTCTTCAGGTGGAATCCTAATAGAAAGGCAAGGAAAAAATTCTGGAGTTGAGGTCAAAAAGCCCCATGTGTATCTGCAAAACCAAATTAGGAAACCTGTTGTCCTTTTGGCTTACTTTCCTAACTCTGGAAATTATAGTGGCATGTAATTCATATGGTCAGCAGGGGACACCAAATAGTATTGGAGGAATAGGAAGGCATAGAAATGTCCAGAGAGGACTTTTTTAATTTTCTCTTTTTTTAGGGGGGATTTCTGCCTCCCCAAAAGTAGAAGGATGAGCCGATGAAAGAACCACAACTTATAGTACTTTATATGAGGGCTCTATAATTCAGAAATGCTATTAATTGAAAAAAACAACTCAGTACAAGCCACACAGCAGAAAAGTACTTCCTGGCTTGGCATGATATTGGTTTCCACAATCAGATTTAGGAAGCTTTTCTGCTGTACTCCATTTCTCCCATCATAAAGAAGTCCAGACTAGGGGTGGAGTCATAGACTCCTCAAACTGGAAGGTACCTGGATGAGATATGGAGCATGAATCGCACAGTGGAAAGAATAGGAACAGGGCACCGGGAGCCAGGCCTGTGTTCGAATCCTGACCCCTGCCACTTACTATGTGATATTGGTAAGGTAGACTTTTGGAGTTTCAGTTTCTTCACCTGGAAAACAGGGTTGATAACCTTTATCCAGAGGACCGGCCTCTAGTACGTGCTCTGTAAATGGTTCCTCCTTCTCCAAAATGACTTGAGGAAAAGCCTAGAGCCGGTGGGTGTGTAGGAGGCTGGTGGGCTTGGCTCTCTGAGCCCTAGGCCAGGAGGGGCCTCCACCTCGTACACCTTTGGGGACTTGGGCAGCGCACCTGCTAACCGAGCTCGTCTGCTCAGCAGATAAACATCAGAGTCCAGGCCTGAAGTGTCAGCAGCTGTCCTCATCCTTTCACCACATCTTAAGTCCCAGCAAAGATCATGGCCCCAGGCAAGAGCACAAACAGGACAAAGGTGAGAACAGGCCCATCCCCCCTTACTCCTCCACTGTAAGTCTCCCCCATTTTGCTGAAATAGAAGAGAACCTCTCCAACCAGATCAACGAAAGCCTGCGTTGGGACGGAATTCTCGCAGACCCGGAGGCCGAAAGAGAAAGGATTCGCATATACAAGCTGAACCGGAGGAAGCGGTACCGGATTTTGGCCCTCAAGGGCTTCCACTCTGACCTGGGTGGCCAGGAGAACCCCGAGAACCTGCCGTACCTCCCGGATAAAGAGAGCAGCACTGAGGGCAGGCAGCCCGCGCCGAAAGCCGACCGGCCCAGCCACGGCTTGGAAGGAAGCCTCACGCCCAGGCTGCTGCGCTCTGATCTGGCTGCCGCTCTGCCAGAGTGAAAATCCAGCCCGACGCCAAGTCCGCACTGCCAGTTTCTGTGTCACAGAAGAATAATAATAAACGGAAATCAGAACGCCTGAAGGAAGCAGATGTCTGGTGTGTCGACGGGGCCCGCCTCTCCTTCCACCAGGGTGCCTTTCGTGGCCCGGGGAGGGCACAGCCATGTAATGGACACAGCTCTTTCTGGATTTTTTTTTTCTTAGATAATTTGGCGTCTCTTTGTTATTTAATTTCTCATCACAGATGTCTGTAATCTTCCCCTCTAAAAGACAGAGTGTGTAGATTATATCAATTCCAACTCTTAAGCTAATTTAATGGGTAAAACTCCTCACACAGCATGCTTCTCTAGGCCCAACGAAAATGCCCCAAATATCCCGGAGGCTTTTTTTCCTTTTTTTAAATTACATACACTCCCTGCCCTTATGTGGTCTTCAAAATAACTGAGTTCCAGAACTCCATCCCTGGGAGATAATTATG
This sequence comes from Mirounga leonina, assembly GCF_011800145.1. Lineage (NCBI taxonomy): Eukaryota > Metazoa > Chordata > Mammalia > Carnivora > Phocidae > Mirounga > Mirounga leonina. The sequence goes on from NW_023270503.1 coordinate 2,483,900, forward strand.
AGAAGTCTCAAAAGAGGTATTGCTTCTCTTCTAAATATGGTCATCCCAGGGAGCAAACTGGTGGTTGCCAGAGGGGAAAGGGGTTGGGGGTGGGGGAAACAGGTGAGGGGGCTCAATTGTACAGTGATGGATGGTAACTGGACTTGTGCAGTGATCACTTTGTAGCGTGTACAAATACTGAATTATGATGTTGGACACCTGAAGCTTATGTAGTGTTACATACCAATTTTACTTCAATTAAAAAATATATATATATATAGTCCTCCTCTAATCCCCTAAAACAGCGTTTTAAGCAAAGTTCTGGAGCATTAAAAAGGTCCTACTATACTACTTGTCCTAAATTAATATTCTTCCCTTGCACCAATATTTATTGAGTGGGAGCCAATGTGTTGTGTTAGTTTGGGTTCTCCAGAAGCAGACCCTGAATCAAAGACTCAAATGGAAATAGATTATTTGGGAACCAAAGGAAAGCTCAGTAGAGAAGGCACAGGGAGGGGAAGACAGCCAATCCAGGGACACGGTCAAGCCAGTTTCCATATTGGCTAACTGGAGCTTAATCCCACTGGGAAACACTGTCAGGATTATGTACTCTGAGCGTGAGGAAGCTGGGCCCTTCTACTGCCCATAGGCATTGGCTGAGGGATGGTCCTGGGGGTGTTAATTTCCTGGCATTTCCAGCCTGCCAAACAGGTTGGCCCAGAGGCCCTCCTCAGGCACAAAGATGCAGACTGGGAGGTGCAGGGGATGGGGTAGTCTCTATGCAACACGGTGTAGGGTCCAGGAGGGACGTAGTGGAGGTTTAAGATCAGGTTCCTGCCTTCCAAGGAATTATACTTGGAAGAAGTTGAAAGCCAGTACAAAACATTACAGAATGCTTTTTTGAAAGTGAAGCGGAAGTGGTCATCTCGGTCCCTGCTAGCCCCAGCTGACAGAGAAGCCCTCCTCTTACCTTTCCTTAAATGGCCACTTACAGAGTTGTCACATTCTGGCCATCGTATTGTGGCAAAATATAGCAAAAGGACTTTTGGAAGAGCCCCGTCCTCCCCGGCGGAGAGGGGGTTAGCAGGCTCCTCTGGCAGGGACCCCTAAGCAGACAGGGATGGCCCTCCCTGGGCTGCTGTCCAGGTTGCGGGGCACCGATAGAATCAAGTAAAAAGGAACAAGGGCTTTGGTGTGTCCCCATAGAGAGGAGACAGGACATATGTTCACCCTCAGCCACAGGACCTTGCCTGAGGCCCCAGGGCTCGAGGTAAAGACAGCGGAGGGTGGAGCGGCTGGGCTGCTCTCTCCCGTGCCCTCTGGATCAACCGTAGTCGCTGGGGGTGTGGGGTGTGGGGTGTGGGAGAGTCTGAGGCCGCAGGATGCCTTGGTCACTTTGCAGTGGTGTCTTCCATGGGTGGTGAGAGTGGGGGTGGCCTGTAGTCACCTTTCTGCTATGAGATATTCTGGTGTAGTGGTTAAAATGATGAGCTTTGACATCAGAGCTGAATTTTTGTCTTTCCCATTATGTGCTAGTTGTGTGAACTCAGGGAAATTGCTTAACCTCTCTGAGCACTACCTCCCACATCTGGAAACAGGGATGCAGCGACCTACCTCGGTGCTGTAGGAATCAAAGGCAGTACTTACGTAAAGCCTTCAGCACAGGGCACCTGGGTGGCTCAGTTGGTTAAGCGACTGCCTTCAGCTCAGGTCATGATCCTGGAGTCCCTGGATCGAATCCCGTGTCAGGTTCCTGCTCGGTGGGGAGTCTCCTTCTCTCTCTGACCCTCTCCCCTCTCATG
>NW_023270503.1:2485690-2497031 GCF_011800145.1 Mirounga leonina
GCTCGGTGGGGAGTCTCCTTCTCTCTCTGACCCTCTCCCCTCTCATGCTCTCTCTCACTCTCTCTCTCAAGTAAATAAATAAAATCTTAAAGGAAAAAAAAAAAAATAAAGCCTTCAGCATAGCACCTCATCCCTAGGAAGCACTCAGTTGGAAGTTTGTTTTTTTTTTAATTTATTTGACAGAGAGACAGCGAGAGAACACAGCAGGGGGAGTGGGAGAGGGAGAAGCAGGCTTCCCACGGAGCAGGGAGCTCGACGTGGGCCTCGATCCCAGGACCCTGGGATCATGACCTGAGCTGAAGGCAGACGCTTAACTGACTCAGCCACCCAGGCGCCCCTCTTTTTTTTTTTTTAAGATTTATTTATTATTTATTTGAGAGAGAGAGAGAACATGCAAGCAGGGGGAGGGGGAGGGAGAGGGGGAGAGAACCCTCAGATTTTCCACTGAGGGCAGAGCCCAACATGGGGCTCAATACCAACACCCTGAGATCATAACCTGAGCTGAAATCAAGACTGTGATGTTTAACTGACTGAGCCACCGAGGTGCCCCTTAAATTGCATTTCAAAAAACGTTAGTCCTATGAAATGCTCATGTGTTCTCTGGTCCATGCTACATTTCCCAAATGTAGCATTTGGGAAATGCTACATAGTAAATTTTCCCTTTTAAAGATTCTTAATACACATTACCATTTTAAAAGCTATGGTAGCTTATTGTACAGCAAATCTTTACTCCCCATTTTCATGGGGAAAGTATGGTTCCCTGACCCACTGATGTTAGGTTGGACCATGCGACTTGCTTTGGCCAATAGAACCGGCGTGGAGATGACTGGGTGGCAGGAGGGCAGACTTTAAGAGGTATTGTATGTTTCTTCTTGCTCCTCTTGATCTTTTGACCTCCTCCATGAGAAGAATGTGCCCCCGCTAACCTCTCTAGCCTGCTTTAGAGACGAGTGGAACAAACCTGAACTCAACACCCAGCCTTGGGCAGAACTGCCCAATCAAGACATCTACATGTTTACACCAGAAATAAATGCTTGCTGCTGTGCACCACTACGATTTTGTGGTTGTTACGCAGCAGAAGCTGACAATGCGGGTGCTCCATGAAGCCCCACAATAAACATATTTGGCATCTTCAGCTTTTCATTTTCCCAAACTTATTTGACCATACAACCTCCTACTCCACAGAAAGCACTTTGGGAAGTAGTGTTATGAATGAAACACTTTGTAGTGATTATGCCCTAAGATAAAATTATTAGAATTCTATTTTGAGAAGAGGTATTTCTTGCAATAGGATTTGTTACCCAATCAATAAAGTCATTCCTTTCTCTCATTTCTGGGAAGTATACCAAAATGGCTTCCTCAGATTTATCATATTTTTTTTTTTAAAGATTTTATTTATTTATTTGACAGAGAGACAGTGAGAGAGGGAGCACAAGCAGGGGGAGTGGGAGAGGGAGAAGCAGGCTTCCCGCTGAGCAGGGAGCCCGACGTGGGGCTCGATCCCAGGACCCTGGGATCATGACCTGAGCCGAGGGCAAACCCTTAACGACTGAGCCACCCAGGCATCCCAGATTTATCATATTATTAATTACACCTACTACTTTTTCTCTTGAGGTGCCAGCTTAATCTGATATGCTTAGGAAGGTATTTTTTGAGGGAAAATTGAAAGACTATTAGTTTCGGGGCACCTGGGTGGCTCAGTCGGTTAAGCATCTGCCTTCAGCTCAGGTCATGATTTTGGGTTCCTGGGATCAAGCCCTGCATCGCGCTCCCTGCTTGGCGGGGAGCCTGCTTCTCCCTCTCCCTCTGCCTGCCACTCCCCCTGCTTGTGCTCTATCAAATAAATAAAATCTTAAAAAAAATTATTAGTTTCAACACATTTGCTTCTCTCTACACACACACGCACACACAATTATAAATCTACATGCTTTAAATATTTTTCCAGCATAACCTTGGAACTGCTATTAGCTCATTCATTTTGTGGGAAATTTACACTATATAACCTAAGTGGCCATATTAGTTCTTGCTGTCATCCCAGCCAGCCAAATTAGACTTAGTTTCTGTTAAAAAGGGACCGGCTTAAAATACACACACACACACACACACAGTAATATACATTCCTGGGACATATTTAAGTGTAACTCAAAGACTAACAGTAAGGCACAGAGCCTTGCCGTGAATTTGACACTTGAATGAAATAAGATGCCTTCACTTTTGATAATTCTTATCAACTCTTATCAACGCTTTGCCCAAAGGGACTTGCCTTCTGGGAAGACAATGGCCTGCGATTGAAGAGGTTGCAGGTATTAAATGAATAGTGTTACCACTCCAACTGCCTCAGTTTGAGATGTTGGCAGTAAGAAGTTCCCAACACAGTTCAGTCTTGCTTCTGCCACCATACTTCATTCTTGTCAAAATTATGTGTAGGACACTGACAGACGTGGAGCCCTCAGGTCCTGGCGCCAATACCACTGTTTATAACTGTCCCTTTGTCCAGTGCCTATAGGTTTGTCCAGCCCAGAGCAAATATCCCACAATAAAATAAGGATGTGTTAGACTAACGCATGTATTTCTTCTGCAAAATGGGAGAAAGGCAATTTGAAAGGGGAGGTGGGAAGGAAGGGCTGGACCAGTCATAATTTCAGGGTAGATGAGTTTTAGCAAAGAGTACACACTGAATTTGGGAACAAATTCCCTAAAACTATCTGTGCTGAGGGGTCCCTGTGAAATCTCGTATCCCAGGGGAATGCATACTCCAGATAGAAGTATCGTAGTATTAAATACAATCACATCTTAAAATTTCTCAAGATTAGGTGTTTTTCTCATGTTTCTTCACCAAAACATTATAATTTTACTGTAAAAAAGAGAAGCACCGGGCGCCTGGGTGGCTCAGTTGGTTGGGCGACTGCCTTTGGCTCAGGTCATGATCCTGGAGTCCCGGGATCGAGTCCCGCATCGGGCTCCCTGCTCGGCAGGGAGCCTGCTTCTCCCTCTGACCCTCCTTCCTCTCATGTTCTCTGCCTCTCATTCTCTCTCTCAAATAAATAAATAAAATCTTAAAAAAAAAAAAAGATGATCTCCCAAAAATTAAAAAAAAAAAAAAAAGAGAGAACCACCTCTAAGTTTTGTTTCTTTAAAGATAATTTATTGTTAAATGAAGAAGTCACAAAGCAAAATGGAATGGGACAGATGTCAAAGATAAATTTAAAAAATAGTTTTTGGCAAATACAGTTCTGGATTTCCTAAGGTTAGAAACAGGAAAAGAGTCAAATGAAAAGGTAATCGTTCTTTTTAAAAGGTCTGACTTTGAAAAGAAAACAACTTTTCTCTGAAAATACAAATCATCCTTCTTACATGAAAGCTGTAATTTAGGAGACTGAGAAAAAAGACTTCTTAATAAGTAGACTGTATCTCTCAGATATGCTTAGGAATGGTTGATTTTAATGAGTTTTAAAATCATTGCTTCTACCTCGTAAACTAACACAAGTCCACCAAGATCAATGTCATTTGATCCCCCTTGAAGTGTCCCATTAAGTCTTCTTATGCTTCTTTCCTGTAACTTGCAGCAAAGCAGATTTGAAGAAAAAGAGAGGATTAGAAAGAACTACAGTTAGTTCCCTAGTGAATAACTTAAGATAAAACCTGCTTTTCCATTCGCATTACACATTCACAATTGCTCACTTCTACTTACTTTACAGATATAATATTTCAGATTCTCTTCACACCTAGAACGCTTTGTCCGAGCTTAACCCAACCCCCCAAAACAAAAAAAAATCTCATATGGACATCCCAAAATGTTGCCATGTACAAAGGCCATGTTCTCCCATATGTCTCTCCTGCCACGCTGCCCACAATACTGTTCTGAGCTCATTCAAGTGTCCCCACTGGGCCAGGACAAAGCCTTGGGAACTCTCTTAACCTTATTTAAAAATTATATTTACCCCTTGTCTTAAACGCCAAGATTATGAAATCAGAGAGAAAAAAAATCCATTTTTATCAAGAAAAGCCACATGATTTCCTCCAGACAGCATTTGTCACTCTGTATGATGAAGGAAGTCATGGAGTCCCAGAGTGCCCCCTTTATGGGTCCCTTCCAAGCCTCGCTATGGCAAACTCAGGACCACGGACCCACCCGCAGGATCCACCGAGGGCTGCGTCCAAACAGTTAGGGGCCTGACAAGACCACACATTGCCAAAGCTAAAGAGGACACCAGAAAGTTTGGCTCTAGAGGCTTCCAATGACTTTAAGTGAGAGCGATTATCATCACACCTGCTCTCCTCGGAACAGAAGTCCCTGCTGTGGCTCCAGGGTACCCAGAGAGTTACCAATTCTGCTTTCAGGACACACGGAAGCCATCAACAGAAACCCCCAAATACAGCGGGAATCCGGGTTCACAATACTCTATAACCCTCGAGCACATGGTCTAGTTTGGATGTATTCAAAGGAAATATTCACGGATTGTTCTTCCCCAAATTGGAAGAGAAAAAGCCACCTGCCACTGTCTTCACTCAAAACCCTCAGGGATTGGCAGGGGAAAGAAGCATGGGCTGGTGGGGAGGCAGGGTGGGCAGGGGGCTGAGGCCAGAGACAGCCGGGCCCACCACAGCCTCTGGACCAGGCGCCCCACCTGCCTCTGAGGCCGGTTCAGCTGAGCTCACAAGTGTCTTCCACGTGCAGCTGACGCCACGACTGTCCCTACATTACAGTAAGCACTCACAAGAAATGTGTACCATCCCAAAGGCGCCCAAGTTTTGGAGTTTGACTTGTGACATCAATCCCTATCCTGCAGTCACCTCTCCTGCACGTGGAGGGAGGGTTGGGGTGCCTTTCTTGCTTTCTGGCTTAGACTTAAGGCGCTGGCAGAATTCCTCTGTGGTGTTGAGCCCGTCCAAGTTGACCTGGGCTCCCTGGAGAGGACACCCATCCTGATGGAGCAGGTCACCAGAAACATCCACATCTGCCTCTCCCAGATGCTGGCCAGTCTTGGGTGGAGCGAAAACCCCTCATGGGGTCCCCAAAAGTGGATTCCCTAAGCATTCTTTCAAAATGCTGTGACTCTCAAAAGGGCCTCGGCTATGTTCTGCCTTATGAAAAAAATAGGAAAGTATTTGGAAACCCCAAAACACATTATCAGGAGAGTTACACACGCCTGTGGAGACATTACCAGATGCCAAGGGTTCAAGGTGCTTTGCTAGCACCCAAGCTCGCACCCAACCGGTGGAAGGACCCAGAACCGAAGCCCCTGGTGGACGTGAGTCTCCTGAAGAGAGGGGAGAACAGCGTGAACCTTTTCTCTCTTTTTTTAAAAAGGCATCTTATAGTGTGGTTCGCGGTTTTTTGATATGAAAAGGATTTAGGGAATTCCAAGAGTTTTGGTGAACAGGAAACACAAATGGACATAAACGATGGAATGGACCTCAGCTGTCCACAGACTGGACCCACAAGGATGTCACAGCTTACAGAACTAGTACCGCTGTCAGTGACGACACCCGGGGCTGGAAGGTCTCACAACTCACTTTTTCCCCCCCAGAGACTCTCCACGCTCTTCCCCAGGCTAACTGACCAATGGGAGAAGAGCCATCTCCTCCCTCCTTATCTCAAACTGGGGCCATTTTCCTTTTGCTCCAGCTGGCTTTCTATTTGCTCATCAAATGGAGACCCTGGGGAAGCCACGCAGCGGCAAGCGAGAAATCTACGCCTTTGGAAAGCAATCTGAACATTTTTAAAAACCCAGTTCTCTCCCTGATTAGAAGAGGCCATGACATGGTTTTCTTCCCCAGGCCGGGCTTAGAGGTATGGCGAGGCCAGACCCCGCTGGGGCATGAACGCCACGCGAGGGCGGCGGCAGAGCCGGTCCCAGGCTGCCCGGGCCCCGTCAGCACTCATCCGAGAGGCCGTCGCTGCCCAGGAGCTCTGAGGCCTCGAGCTCCACGCTGGACAGGAACCTCCTCAGTGTCTTGCGGCAGTTGTAATCCAGCGTGGTGGTGTAGACGGTCTTGGGGTACTTGGGGTAGACGATGGTGGTGCTGAGGAAGCGGGTGGCCTTGTGGCGGGGCTCGAAGCGCACTTCTGCCTTGTAGTTGCGCCAGGTGCAGTTGGGGATGCAGGTGACCGTCTGGCTGCAGGAGGCCACCGCCAGGCCCAGGGGCAGGTGGACATCATCGATGAAGTGCCGCTCAGAGTCGTACTTGACCGACGACGTGTACCTGGGCGGGAGAGAGAAGGCAGCACGAGGCCGTTCGCCTGAGCCCGGGGCACAGCGGTCCCTACTGTGACCTTGATCCTCTCGTGGGGTGCAAACCCTGAGACGTGGCTGGTCTCGTCAGCAGCAGCCCAGGGCTGATGAAGCGCTTATGGGGTGGTACTGTTCGAAGCACTTTCTTTCCAGGATCAAATTGAACAGAACCAACCACCCCGGGAGAGGAAATGGCGGTGCAGAGGTCAAGGTCACAGTGGGAGTGAGTAGTGGGGCTGGGGCTTACCTGCAGGTGTGCAAGATCCCCATGTTCACCCCGCAGGCACTGCTTCTCAGGGCAGGCAGCAGCCCCGGGGAGCCGCAACCGTGCGGGTCAGCTCGGACAGCCTGCTTGGGCTACTTCTCCGAGCCTTGTTTCCTCTTTCTGTGAAACGTGCCCAGGAGTAACCGAGCAGAGTGTTCACACGCAGCAAGTGGTATAAATCAGTGGTAGAACAATGCGGGTTCTACCCCCTCACTAGGGGTCAATGCTTTGTTTTCTCTCTCCCCTGAAGTCACCATCAACTTGCTTCTTTTTTTTTTTAAATGTAAGCTCTCTGCCCAACGTGGGGCTCGAACTCACGACCCTGAGATCAAGAGCTGCATGCTCTACTGACTGAGCCAGCCAGGCGCCCTCACCATCAGCTCTTCATTTATTTATTTAAGATTTTATTAATTCATTTGTTTGACACAGAGAGAGAGAGAGAGAGAGAGCACAAGCAGGGGGAGCAGCAGGCAGAGGAAGAGGGAGAAGCAGACTCCCCGCTGAGCAAGGAGCCCGAGCCGGGATCATGACCTGAGCCGAAGGCAGATGCTTAACCGACTGAACCAGCCAGGTGCTCTTTAATGACAGGATGACGGAACCCAGGAATTCTTAAAGTTCAGTAATACCAAGTACTAGCACGTGGTCCCCCTTGGCCTTGGGTGTGGAGACCACTCAAACCAGAGACTCAGAGATCTGACCTTATCAATCACAGCCAATTACCATCTTGATTTCCATAAAATAAATTAACTTCCATGTTCCTCAGCAGCTACTTTACTTTTTTTTTTTTTTTTACATCTTTCTTTGGTAATTTTGGAGCTAATTTTTTTTTTTTTTTAAGATTTTATTTATTTATTTGACAGAGAGAGAGACAGCGAGAGAGGGAACACAAGCAGGGGGAGCGGGAGAGGGAGAAGCAGGCTTCCCGTGGAGCAGGGAGCCCGATGCGGGGCTCGATGCCAGGACCCTGGGATCATGACCTGAGCAGAAGGCAGACACCCAACCGACTGAGCCACCCAGGCACCCCAAGCATGAGTTCATTTTATTGAGTAATTACTACAGCTTCATAGAGCATCACAGAGCACTGCCTCCCACCAGCCCCTACCCACTGGTCAGGGACTAAGAATTAGCCTTCTTTTCAGTGGGTTGGATGGATGATGGAAACGTGTATTCTCCTTAAGCGAGTAGGTAAGAGTCTGGGGGAAGCTAATGTCATGAAGTCATGTCCTCATTTTGTTCAAAATACAAGCTCGGCAAGAATAAAGGACTGAACCGCTCACCTCCAAACTGGTGAGCTGCCTTTTTTTCCCATCAAAGGGCCCTTTGTGTCAAGGGAACTGAAACTCCAGCAAAAAAACCCCCACCAGCTACCAAAAGTAAAATTCCTTTCCCTGAAAAGACAGATCTTTAACAGAGGCTCTCAATGGATCTCTGCCCCCAGGTAACCTGGATGAGATCAATTCCCAAAGGAACAATGGTACTTGCCCAGTGAAACTGTAATAGGAGACAAGGTTATAGCCCCTTGAAGCAGGGTGGGGCAACGGGGGAAGGGGTTCTGGAAAGAGGAATTATTTTATTACAAAACTGTACACATCTGATGGCCACGATGTGCAAAGGCAAAAAGTGCAAAAAGCAAGTCGCAGGACTTTACGTATAACATGTTTTTATTCCAAAAGGCGTGCCTATATATTTAACTGGTTGGAATACACGAAGAAATCCAAAATAGTATCCAACAAACTATGAGTAGTCTTTGGCACACTTTTGTGATTAACTTATTTTTTTTTAAATAACAGGCACTCGTTTCTGGAATAAACAATGAAAAAATGAAAAACTCCAATCAAATCTGGGCCTGCTATATTTACCTTACTTCCGTCGGTGGTAAGGGGTCAAACTCCACTCCTTCGCCAAAGGACAGGGGGCACAGCCTTGGCGAGCAGGCAAAGGCCACGGGGCTGGGCAGAGATGCTGGATTCTGTGAGGATGGAGAAGGCAGTTAGACCACAGGCCGGGCCGGCGCATCCCCCACGAAGGTCCTGGCTCGAAGCTAGCGGCTGATGGGCCCAACTGTGACCTGTGTCCTCCTCCTGGGAGTGATGCCAGAGAAAGGCCGCCCCGCAGCCCGGGAAGAGTTCTGGCTGGAGAGCCAGGAGGTCTGGGTCACACCCCATGCCCCCTGACCTTATCTGCACACCAAGGGGGATGCCTCCTTCCTTCACGGGGCTTTTGTGAGAGGCTAAGGAGCTCGGTGTCATGACCCTGGGGGGGCCCCGGGGCTGCTGCACTATCCCACAGCAAGGCAGTGAGAAAACCTCGACAAACTGGGGCTTCACTAACCAGAACCCTCAATTATGTGTCCCCCAACCCTGTGTCTCAGCAACACTTCAGAAAAGGCCAGAATGAAAAAATTCTACCAGAAATTTTTTCACACTGAGGATTCAGCGGGACTTCCGCCACGCCTTCTCTGCCTCTGGAATGACTAGATTAACACCCTACCAAGACGGAGGTGAACACCAAGAAGTTCTCTACACCACCTTCCACAACTCAGCAAACTCAAAGAACCAGAGCACAGCATCCCTAGAGGTTAACTGGCTCCTAGCCTGGATGACGCTCCGAACTTTCTGGTTCATCAAGTTGCCTGAGTAAGAGCCAGTCCTGTCCGAGACACAGGTGCGAGCACCTGATTTGAATGGAATTGGGGTTCTTTGTTAAGTGTTCAATGGGGAGCAGTCCCCTGGGTTCCAGGTTTACGGGCTATGTGTCATTTTCTTTGCCTAACTTGAGAGGAGGATCCACATTTGGGCCAGGATGTGGAGGTGGCAGCCCCGCCCCCACGCCTTCCAGGGTAGAGAAGGAAGCAGTTTTAAAAGGGAGGCTCTAAGACTCTTATCATGTTACCAGGACTGAGTGTCAAATGAGGGTGTAGGGTGGAAATACAAAGTCAAAGGGGACCAGGTTAGGGGACCAGGGGTGAGGGACGGGCAAAGTGTACTCAGGGTCCAGCTCCTGAACCTGGGTGGAGGGCTGAAGAAGCCCTGGCTGGGGGAGGGGCTGAGTCTGGGAACCCCGGTCAGTAGATGGGGGCGGGCACTGGCTGCCACAGAGCTTTCGGGAACAGCCCCCGAGCAGTGACAGTGGGTCCTGCTCTGCCCCCAGCTCCCTGCTCCCTAGGGAGCACCTGCAGGCAGTCCTGGGGGCTGCGGGATGACAGCAGGCGGGGAGGGGGACAACTCTTCCACACTCACACTGAGCCAGGAAGCCACACGAGCACTCAGTTCTCTTGCCCCTGCCTCAGTGGCTCCCTCCTCCCTGCCCACCCAACAGACAGTCCCTGGGCACACACCTCGGCCCAGGTGCAGGCTGGAGATGGGACAGGCAGCCGGAATGACAACAGACACCAGGGAATGGGGACCAAGCCATGGATTTTGACGTGGCTCTGGGAAGCATCAAGGAAGACTCCCCAGAGGAGGTGACAAGTTGGGCTTGAAGGGCCAGCAGGGCTCCGATAGGTCAACGAGGCGGCCGTAGGAGGGGATGGGCTCAGAGGAAAAGGCATATGCGCGTTAGCGGAGCAGCTACGGAGCACGGACGTCTGTGTCCGCCTGTGGTCAGGAGCGAGGCTCGAAGGGCCCGACAGCAAGGCTCTGAAGGCCAAGGTGAAGCAAGTGCGGCCTTCCAGTGGGAATGAGAGAGGGCACCGATGTCCCCGAGACGGGTCAGCGGGTCAACGTGCATAGGTCTTACTTCACCCCGGGGGAGACAGCCACACACCCCCGTCCCCCACGGGCAGGGTATGAGAGCCCCACTTTGAGCCTTGGCTGTGGACAGGATGTGGCTTCCCCCCAGCTCTAGTAAAGGCAATAACCACCACCACCTGAGCGATTCCTGAGGCAAAAAAGACTAGGTGTTTTTTCTTTACATGAAAGCTTTCAAATAAAATAAAAGGATTCCTTTTTGAAAGGTTCCACCCATCTAAAGGCCTCCCACCCATCAAGTGCCAGGCACGGGTTAGGTGACGGGGGGGGGGTACCAGGAGGCCAGAGGCTCACGGGGTAACTTTTCTCCAAGGTCCCCTCCCACACCACTGACACGGTCGCCAAAGGCTGGCCCCACTTGCTCTGAATCAGGGGGCCGGAGCACACACACCCTTCTCCCCAAGACCAGCCAGGAGGCGCCAGGTCTTTGGGAGGCGCCACCGGTGGCGGCGAAGCCCGGGGGTGCCGGGCCCGCAGGACGGGGAAGCCTGGCGTTCCTTCTCGGAGTCCCCGAGGCCCCTCTCCAGCCCGGCCCGGGCAGAAATGTGGCCGAGCCGCAGCCTGGCTGCCCCGGGGGCCGCCACCCCGAAGAGAGGAGGCGGGGCTCGCCTCTCCCGGGGCTCCCGCGCCTCCCAGGCGATGACAATTTTCCAGCCACCGGCTCCAGCTGGCCAGGCTCTCGCCGCGCTCCCGCCCGGGCTCCCCGCGATGGCCGCGCCGTCCCGACGGGCGGGTGGCGGCGCGCCGGCAAGGCTTGCGGTGGTCCCTGGGGAACCGGCTGCGGGAGGGAGGGGGCCTGAGCAGGGCCACTCACCGGGGCCGCGGGGGTCGCCGCCGCGTCGGGCTCCAGCGCCCCGGGGGCCGGCGCGCGCTCCCCGCCGCCGCCGCCGCCGCCGGCCGCCGCGGGCCCCCAGTGACTGGGGCTGGGGCTGGGGGGCAGCCCCGAGTCCGGACTGTCCAGGACGCCGTCGCCCTTCTTCTTCGTGTCCACGAGCTCGGGCACATCCTGCAGGCTCAGCCGGCCCACCATGGCTGTTAGCGCGCCGGGGCCGGGGCCGGGGCCGGGGGCGAGCGAGGGGCGCGAGCGGCGC